>NC_063196.1:26168630-26186130 GCF_017589495.1 Alosa alosa
TTGAACATTCTATTTGGGCCCCAATCTACTTCCTCTGCATTAAGATAACATATGGAATGTTAAAAAGGAAGTCTTGTGGGGCCAACTATGATGCTGATAATGGAACTCTCTTGAAAGGGTCCATAACCATATGCTGTGTCCAGCTCCGTGTCAGGGTGCCATGGCGACAAACTCAAATGGAACTCTGTGTTCTTGTGAAAATGCTTTCACCTGGCGAGAACAGACGGTAAACAAACCTTTTCCAAGGAGCACAAGACCACATTTTCAGGCCTAGGTACAATATAATAAAACATTTTTACTGTTTGTTAAGGTTGCTAATTTCACTGAGGTGTTTTACAAGAGACATTTTTTTTTACTGTTTTACAAGATACATTTACTGAAGCGGCTGATCCTCAGAGTGACTGTTGCCCAGCTACCCATCGTTTGTGTAATGGCTCATCCTTTATCTGAAATTGAATGCTTGAAGCTTCTATTTTTGGCCTATCACCCCTTTTTGTTCACAGTGGTGGGTTTCCATAGGCAGCTGTGTGTTGCGAGGCTGATAACTCTCTTCTTCCTGCGCTTGCAAACCGAGTGATGCAGGTTCTTCAAAAGGCTCCGCTGTTTGCAACTCCTGCTTGAGCAATCCCCAGCACTATCCATTATCAAAACTTTGCGGAAATGTCAACGATTTGGAGAGAAAGGTCCCCCACGCATCAATTCACACAGGAGCCTGCTGAACATGACGCCAGAGTGCTCACTTATCTCCCACAGTGGCGCGATTGTTCTGAGAGATCGTTTTTAGACGGTGGCTCAGGCCATGCCCGGGGCAGGAGCTGATGTTCCACGACGTTTTTATACCGGCATCCGCATTCCACATGCCATCGGTTGATATGTATAGAACCGGGGGTAAAAAACTGAATATCATGTGAAAGAACAGAATGCCTTTTGAGAAGCTAATCCAAAGTGTCAATCTTTATCACAAAAGAAATAAACACATCTCCTAATTTTGGCCACATTGAGATTTCACCTCCTTATGCTGAAAGCTATGTTGTAGTTCCCTGCATGAAGTGCAAACTGAAGTACAATGTATCGTCATATAAGCTTACCATTGGATAACCACATTACAATATGTCTTCTCCCTTGAGTGAATTAATTTGCATTCAAGTCATTTATGCAATTGTATGTATCCCATTGATAGCTTTGATGCAATCTTCCAAGTCAGCCGTTGGGGTGTTACCTAGAGATGCCCTTTCTGTGGTGGCTGGTTTCATTTCCAGATTCTAGTGGCCTCCTCCGCAGCACTGATCTCCTGCGAGCTGAACCGTACATGACTCTGTGTCCCTTAAGAGGCTTTTTAAAGGCGCTTCATTATTTAAAGCCGAGCGGCACCAGAACTCTATCCCACCCAGCGACTGGGCTTATGTGCGCTGGGGGACGGCACTGAGGCTGGGTCGGATCCGTCGCTCTTCCTCTAGTGTACACACACACACACACGCACGCTTCTATCTGCTAACTCAGTCTTCTAAGTCTTCAGTACGGTTAACAAAATTGTGTGTTCTTTCTGAGAAAAGTCCAAATGGGTCCAAAAGGAACCAACTGGTGTCCCATCATTCTATACTAGTATATAACACATGCAGTGCTATGTATGTGTACTGTATGTCTATGTGTTAATGCTATGGATACAAATAATGCCATGTTGATTAACCAACTGGAAGTATACTCATTGCCGTGTTGCAAAATCAGGTGTCTCACACTTTCTCTCTTTCTCTTTCTCTTTCCAGAGTCTTCGTCCCTGCACACAAGGTGACGGAAGCAGAGCTGTGATTGGACATTCCCTCAAACAATATGGCCTCCTGAAAGTGGTGGGAGTACAACCAGCGTCCTCGTTCCTGCAGTCCTTTCCGTGTATGTTTGACCAAGCCAGTGAGTGAGTGTGTGTGCCATCTGGTTGTCTCCTGTCGTCTGCACCTGGCCCTCCATCAGACGGATTCAGGCCCTCTCATGCCTCCCAGGGCTCCCCAGGTTCCCCTCCCCCAGGTCACCACCGGTAGGCCCCACGCTCTCCCCCTCTGAATCCCTCTTCATCCCCAATCCCCAGCCCCCCCAACCCTAGTTCCCCACCCCCTGCTTGTGCCCCGTACCCCCCCCCACACACACACACACACACACAGGAGTCCCCCTCTCCAGCCATGACCAGCCTGAAGCGCTCACAGACAGAGCGCTCGGTGGGCGGCTCCATCTCGGCCACCGACGAGTTCTACACGCGCCGCCTGCGCCTGCCCAACGGGGGTGCCCCTCCGCCCCGCAGCGAGAGCACCCACCTGTCCGGCTGCTCGCCCGGCGTGCCCAAGATGGGCGTGCGCGCTCGCGTCGCCGACTGGCCCCCCAGGAAAGACGGAAGCGCTGGAGGAGGAGGAGGCGGCGGCGGCGCCGGGGGCGTCTGGCACATCACCGTGGAGACGGACTCCCCCACCACCACTTCGTCCAGCAGCTCTTCCGGAGGAGGAGGAGGAGGAGGAGGAGGGGGGGACCAGCGTGGTGGCGGAGGCAACGGCACGGGCACCGGGAGCAGCAGCGGCAGCAGTAGCGGCGGAGGCGGCAGCGCCCAGAGCAACCTGTCGGCCAAGCTGGGCCACCTGATCAGCCCGCAGGACTCGTCCATGCTGCGCAACATCCACAACACGCTCAAGAGCAAGATGCAGGGCCGCCACGGCAGCAAGGACAACCGCTTCCTGTCGCCGGACGGCTACCAGGGCTCGCCGCGGAAAGGCATGCGTCGCATCCGGCAGCGCAGCAACAGCGACATCACCATCAGCGAGCTGGACGGCAGCGGCGGCGACGGCAACGAGGGCTGGTCCTTCTCGGGTTGGACGCCGATGCACCGCGAGTACGGCAGCACGTCGTCCATCGACAAGCACAGCACGGCGGCGTCCGGCGCCTCGCAGAGCTTCTTCGACATGCTCAAGGGCTACCAGTCGGCCGAGGCGCCGGCCGCCACCTCCGACCAGCGCAGCCCGGCGCCCGAGCGGCTCAGCGAGTTGCTGAGCGTCGCCCACAAGCAGGTGGCGCTGGACCTGCCCGACGGGCCGCCGTCGCTGACCCGTGCCAGCGGCAGCCCCGCCAGCCGCCTCAAGGAGCGCGAGAAGCACCTCAAGCGCCGGTCCAAGTCGGAGACGGGCGGAGAATCCATCTTCCGGAAGCTGCGCAGCGCCCGAGCGGACGGCGAGTCCTCGCGCGCCGGCTCCGACGCCGAGGAGGAAGGCGGCGGACACTCGGGGCCTCCGCCGGCGTCCCTCAAGCCCTGGGTGTGCCAGAAGGCCTTTGCCCACTTCGACGTGCAGAGCCTCTTCTTCGACCTGAACGACGTGGTGACGGGCCGGCAGTCGGCCAGCTCGGCGAAGCACAAGAACACCACCACCGGCGCCTCGGCCGCCGCCGCCGCCTCGTCCTCCCTCACGTCCTCGCTCTCGTCCTCCTCGTCCCAGAGCTGGGGCTTGCCTGCCCTGCGGCAGCCAGGAGAGCCAGCGCAAGGGGCGGCCCAACCCAGGCTCGACCCTGGGGACGACAAGAGCAACGAGCTGGTGCTGGCCTGCCCCTGTTTCCGGAACGAGCTGGGCGGAGAGGGCGAGCGCACCATCAACCCCACCAAGCAGGGCAGCATCGGCAGTGGGGGGTCCGGCAGCAGTAGCGGAGGGGGCTCCCCCGGCGAGGACGATGCACCGCCCAACTCGCACCTGTCCAACGCGGGGGTAGCCGTGCTCGAGGCGCCCAAAGACGGACAGGGGCTGCATTCGGAGCGGGGCAAGCGCCACATCGTGGAGCACGTAGACCTGGGGTCCTACTACTACAGGAAGTACTTCTACCTTAGAGGTGAGTGGAAGGGGATTGGGGTCAGGTCAAGGTCAAATTCCGCACACGGTCAAATGCAGTAATATTGCAGTAATAGTCAAGAAATTGCACTTTTTATGCACCTTATTTTAGATGGCTCTTTGTCTGTGTTTACTACTACTACTAATAATAATAATGATAATAATAAACTAAAGAAAGATCTTAATAATGCCTAATTAGTTGGGGATGTTAGGGACTACAACTACAGTTTGGGGGCAGCCGTGGCCTACTGGTTAGCGCTTCGGACTTGTAACCGGAGGGCAATGTTTCATGTGAGTCTGTGGTTCTGGTTCCCCAGAGCACTGGAACTACCTGGGTGTGGACGAGACCCTGGGGCCGGTGGCGGTCAGCCTGCGTCGGGAGAAGCTGGAGGAGCACAAGGAGCACGGCCAGCAGTACCAGTTCCGGGTCATCTTCAGAACCAGCGAGGTGAGCCATCTCGCACTATTCTTTTGATAGATAGATAGCAGAGGTGGGAGTAAGTCACATGACATGTGCAAGTCACACGCCTCGTCTAACACCTAACCTTCAAGCTATGAATTTGAGGACTTGCGACTCAAATCAAGTCATGTGACTTCAGACCCCCACCTCAGGCTAGTCCCAAACTGTGTAGTTGTGGAGAGGGGACTCCTGGACGCTGGATAGTGTGACGCGGGAGGCTAGTCCCAAACTGTGTGGGGAGAGGGGACTCCTGGACGCTCTCCAAAAGCCCATCATCTGTTCCTTCTCCCGTCATGTTCACTCAGTGTCAGGGAATCATGCTCTTTAACTCGTGATGGTGATTCTCAGCTTAACCCCGTTTAATGGCTTTCAAGCAATCGTTGGAAAAAACTGGAAAGAAATAAACAAAAAAAAATATTTCCTGACCCAACCCATATTTGACCTCCACCCACTTACTGTGTAGCCAGACCCCTCAGCTCCACTCATTTCTACCTCCCTCTCTTCATCTCTGTGTCTCTCTCTCTCTCTCTCTCTCTCTCTCTCTCTCTCTCTCTCTCTCTCTCTCTCTTTCTCTCTCTGTCATCTTCTCTCTGTCTCCCTTCTCTGTTTGTCTCTCTCTCTCTCTGTCTCTTCATCTCTCTCTTCCTGTCTTTCTTTCTGTTGTGCTGTCTCACTTTGTTCTCTCTCTCTCTCTCTCTCTCTCTCTCTGTCTCACACACTGTGAGTTCAAAGCTGTCTCACGTTCTCTCTCTCTCTCTCTCTCTCAACCCCCTCTGCACACACTGTGGTTCAAAGGTCAGTGCAGCACTCTCTCCCCCCCAAATATCCACTAATCACTGAGGGCCTCTCCTCCTACTCCACCACCTCCACCTCCTCTATGATGAGCACTCAGGCTTCGTTGTCTCCATCACCATGAACAGTAATTTCCCAGACACGAGGCTAGCCGGCTGTAGAGGCTGGCTGGGAGCTTGTGGCAGATGGTGGCACCCCTGGTCTCTCTTGCTACAGCTGCAAATCCAGTGACAAATGACATGATATGTTGGGCAGGGCGTACTGGCGGCAGGTCCCCCCGCCCACCCCCAACCAAGGTGATGCGGGGGACCAGTGGCGCTGTGAGTGCGGCTATTTCCATCCCAAGCAGGTGGGCAGGAGTGGGTGGTTGGGCTCGGGTCTGTGGCGCCGTGCCATGCTCGGGGTTGGGCTCCATATAGATGTGTGCGTGACTGAAATCAACTGTACGTCATTTAAGTTGGAGTTCAGCGTCATTTATGACCACCTCTCTGAAGTCAAATAGAGAGGTGTGTGTGTGTGTGTGTGTGTGTGTGTGGGAGAGAGATGGCTAGAGATGGGATTTTGTGTGTGTGTGACAAAAAGATGTGTCTCTGTGGGAGAGATGGCAAGAGTGTGTGTGTCTGTGTGTGTGTGTGTCTGTGTGTGACAAAAAGATGTGTCTCTGTGGGAGAGAGATGGCAAGAGTGTGTGTGTGTGTGTGTGTGTCTGTGGAACTTGGAGACAGAGAGAATTAGAGAGAGAATGTAATAATGCCAAGGGCAAAGAGAATAAGTGTGTAAGAAAGAGAATGAGGAAGACTGAGTGACACTGATGAGTTGTAGAGAATGGTGCAAGCTTGTTGAAGTCAGGGCAACACATTTGATAGCACTTATGTCACAACTCTATGCACTTCCAGATAGAACCTTTGCTTTCTGAGACAGAGTGCCATCATTATGGTTAAGTATGCTCTCTGACTGACTGCATACCATCCACATTTTTCTTCATCCGTCTCATTCAGTTAATGTATATCTCTGGGGTATAACTTAGCCGTTGCGCAACAATAGAGTTGGTGCCCCATGGCACATATGTGCTCAGTGCCCACGTGGAGACTGGTTTGAGTCCAATCTGAGCACATTTCTTGCGCATTATACAAATGAACTAAACCCTTTCTTCACTGCAGACTACTGGCAGAGTTGACGCTAGTCACGCCTTGGGTTTTTATTTATGTATGCGCCAAGCTGACTTTTTGGGCTTGAAATCAGCTACACATTAATGACCATCTTATTCAGTAAAGGCCATTTAAATGTACAAACTGACGGTGATCACAAGCCTTTTTGATTTGTTTTCAAGCTGTGTGTGCATGTGGTAATGCAAATGAATTGGTGTAGCGTTACAGTGATGGCCTAATTGGATTGTTTGAATATAGATTGAATGCTGAGTGTGTGTCTGTGCGTATGTGTGTGTGCGTGCCTGCCACCTGCGTTACAGCTCCTCCCTGAATACTGAATTGATTGTTATTTTCTCAAAGTTGACTTTACAGCAGCACTTTTACAGCTTACACTGTTGCATTGTTCAAATTCAAGTTGAAATGTCACTTCCGAGGAGCTTTGTTTCGTCTATGATGCGCGACACCTGTTCAGTGTACAGTTTAATTGCACAAATATGATTTCGTTCTGTAATTTTCCCAATAAATCTGACTAAAAACTCCTCCCTCTCCATCTCCTCCTCTCCTCCTCCCTCTGTCTCCTCCTCCCTCTCCGTCTTCTCCTCTCCTCCTCCCTCTCCGTCTTCTCTCCTCCTCCTCCCTCTCCGTCTCCTCCTCTCTTCCTCCCTCTCTGTCTCCTCCTCCCTCTCTGTCTCCTCCTCTCCTCCTCCCTCTCCTCCTCCTCCCTCTCTGTCTCCTCCTCTCCTCCTCCCTCTCCTCCTCCCGCTCTCTCCTCCTCTCCTCCTCCCTCTCCTCCTCCTCCCTCTCCGTCTCCTCCTCTCCTCCTCCTCCCTCTCTGTCTCCTCCTCTCCTCCTCCCTCTCCTCCTCCCTCTCTGTCTCCTCCTCTCCTCCTCCCTCTCCTCCTCCTCCCTCTCTGTCTCCTCCTCCTCCTCTCCTCCTCCCTCTCCGTCTCCTCCTCTCTCCATCCAGCTGACGACCCTGCGCGGTGCCATCCTGGAGGATGCTGTGCCCTCCACCGCCAAGCACGGCACACCGCGCGGCCTCCCGCTGAAGGAGGTGCTGGAGTTCCTGGTGCCCGAGCTCAACGCCCACTGCTTGCGCCTGGCCCTCAACACGCCCAAGGTCACCGACCAGCTGATGAAACTGGACGAGCAGGGGGTAAGGATGCCAGCTGCTGCAGCGGACTTCGTGCCAGCCAATCATAGCGCTTCGTCCTGCTCGCTCTGTTAGTTTCCAGCTGTACTAATAATTCGTGTTCCTAGTTGCATTTCTCAGTTATGAGCAGGAAGTTGCAATTGGAACGCTACCCCTAATTCAAATTTCCAAGATGGCTGCGCCCATTAACAGTAAATCAAAGTCGTAGAAATGCACTGTTTATTAGCAGTTCTGCCTTATTGCTGTATAGGGTTTCAATGAAAGACACGAGACTGTTTATGAACCTCTCCCTCTTACTCTGTATCTCTGTGTCTCTGTTTGAGCACTGTAATTGGCTCATTCACTCACTCACTCTCCACCTCAAGCTGGTGCGTTCTGGCGCATAATGGCTGCCTTGCATCACCCAGGTGTGTACTACACGTTGGTGGTGGTTAGTAAGGTCCCCCCTTCCCTGTGAAGTGCTTTGAGTGTTGAGCAAAGCGCTACATAAATGTAACGTGTTGTTGTTGTTGTTGTGGTGGTTGTTGTTGTTGTTGTCGTTTGTGCTCCCCAGTTGAGTTTCCAGCTGAAGGTGGGGGTGATGTACTGCCAGGCAGGCCAGAGCACAGAGGAGGAGATGTACAACAACGAGTCGGCCGGCCCTGCGCTCGAGGACTTCCTGCAGCTGCTGGGGGACCGCGTGCGCCTCAAAGGCTTCAATAAGTACCGCGCTCAGCTGGACACTAAGAGTAGGTCTCACACATGCACGCGCATGCACACGCACACACACACACACACGCACCAAGAGTACATTTCTCTCTCTCTCTCTCTCACTCACACACACACACACACACACACATGCAAACACACACTGGTAACCTGCCCAGCTTGACACCAAGAATATGTTTCACACACTCACTCACTACATACCGCTCAATACCAAGAGTATGTTTCTCTCTCTTACACACACACACACACACACACACGCACATGCATTAATACACACACAAGTTCTGCGCTCAGCTCACCATCAAGTGTAAGACACACACATGCTAAAACTAAGCCTGACACCAAGAGTACAAGAGTATGTTGCATATACGCTGAGAAAAACATCCTTCTCCATTATCTCATCTGACATTTTATCAATAAAACAACTTATTGATTAATCAAGAAAATAATCTCCTGAAAATAATCGTTAGCTGTAGTCCCAATTGATACAAACTAGCACACTCACCAAATCCTAAATTTACCTTGGATATTACATATTATCTACCTGTCAATCTCAGTCCTGCGCACATCTTGACACCAAAGTCATATAAATATCATGCAAACGTACACTGCCATTTACATATGCATTGTGCCATGCCCAACACTAATTGTACATTCAACCGTGTGAACACATTCACACACACAGGTTTACATCAGGATCACATAACCCCATGAACTGCAGTGCAGACTGGTTAGCTGTATGCCACAGGGTCGGAGGTTGAGGTCAGATTCGGGGCATGACTGGAGCTGTCTTGAGTGACGTGAATAAACTCCGGCCCCTGGAGGGATATCAGCCTTCACCGCTCCTCCTCCTCCTCCTCCTTAGAGTCTCTTTGCGAACGTTTCCTCTGCTCCCCTGCCCGAGGATCTGTCTCAGATTAGCACCTGTGATGGATCTCTGAACGCTTTTGCCTTCTCACAACTATCTCATAACTCACTCCAGCTTCCTCCTGCCATATCCACGGCAACCGCTCGCAAGACATGATAGCCTCCCCTTCTGTGTTCTCTCTACTTCCCCTGATCACACACACCCACGCACACAAACACACGCACACACACCCACACACACGCTCGTTCACTTGCCTCATCTACATTTATGCCACATAAGGCTCACATGTGATGAGATCCATTCTTAATGAAAACTTTAGCTTTGATCATAAACTACCCCAAGCTCTAGAAAGCTTCCTTGTCAGGGTGCTTGATTTTCTTTTTTGTCCTTTTTTTTATAAGGAGGTGTATGTATCAGTAATCTTACTGGCACCTGTGCTGAATGATGATGATTATAATAATGTCTGATAAAAAAAAAATATGCACCAGGTTATGAGGTAAAAAGAGGGCTCTATTAGAGGGTCAGGGGGGTGTAGTCTGTGACTCCATAAAGCAAATGGACAAATCGAAATCCAACACTTTGGTCGGCATTTCCTGCAAATGACTGCTATTGCAAGAGAGAGGGTTGAAACGGAGCGTTTAGTAATCGAGGATCTTTAGATGCAGCCTACGGATGAAATGCAGAAAAAATGAAGCATCTCAGTTCACACTCTCAGTCCAAATGAGACTGGTGGAGAAATTAACTGTGAAGAAAGAATGTGTTGGAAATCGTCAACAAACACACACACACACACACACACCATAACCAGACCTAAGAGCAGAGAAATGGTGTTACTGCGCCACTAAAACGATGATGTGTGTGTAATAATTTGATACTGCTGGTTAAACTGCTTGCATGGTTATGTAGTGCATGCCTTGACCTTGTATGATATTAAATGGTTGAAGAGCTAGAGGTTTGTTCAGGGTTAATGTCCTTCACAATTTCCATTCATCACAGATATTTGTGTAAAATTAATGCCTTTGATATTTTGTGCTGGTTGGAAATAGGATAATTGTAAACACAATGGAGTCCACTAGGGCCATTCATTTGATAACATTTTCAAAATGGCGTCTAAATCTGCCCATGAAAATGTGTTTTATTAATATAATTCAGTTTGTAATATCATCAACTGGCAGCTGACAGTGAAGACCCTGCAGCCGTTACTAATATGAAACTGTGTGCTGGCTGTGATCTCCATTTAGTACAGAGCAGAGGGCATTTCAATGTGTGACCAGTGTGTCCTCTCTCTCTCTCTCTCTCTCTCTCTCTCTCTCTCTCTCTCTCTCTCTCTCTCTCTTTCTTTCTTTCTTTCTTTCTTTCTTTCTTTCTTTCTTTCTTTCTTTCTTTCTTTCTTTCTTTCTTTCTTTCTTTCTTTCTTTCTTTCTTTCTTTCTTTCTTTCTTTCTTTCTTTCTTTCTTTCTTTCTTTCTTTCTTTCTTTCTTTCTTTCTTTCTTTCTTTCTCTCTCTCTCTCTCTCTCTCTCTCTCTCTCTCTCTCTCTCTCTCTCTCTCTCTCTCTCTCTCTCTCTCTCTCTCTCTCTCTCTCTGTGTGTGTGTTTGCCCTTCTGCAGCGGACTCCACTGGTACACACTCTCTGTACACCACCTACAAGGACTACGAGATCATGTTCCACGTGTCCACCATGCTGCCCTACACCCCCAACAACAAGCAGCAGGTACAGGACCACACCATCCTGAAATACAGACTCCCATAGATACAGGACCTCAGCATCCTGAAATACAGACTCCCATAGATACAGGACCACGCCATCCTGAAATACAGACTCCAATAGATACAGGACCTCGCCATCCTGAAATACAGACTCCCATAGATACAGGACCTCGCCATCCTGAAATACGGACTCCCATAGATACAGGACCTCGCCACCCTGAAATACAGACTCCCATAGATACAGGACCACACCATCCTGAAATACCAGGGTGTCCGCGGGGTTGTAAAAGGTATGAAAAGGTAGTAAATGAAATTAGCCAAATTTAAGGCCATTTAAAAGTATTAAAAAGTAATCTGATCAGGTATTAAATTTTCGAACCACTAACTATGAGGTTTTCCATTTGTGTTAAGTGCAGGCCTATCCTAAAATTCACGTGAATTTATTTATATTATATTACTTAAATGTGCGAGTAGGACCTGAGCGATATGTCTGTGTGCGTTCGCGGTAAAAACTTTTAGCGCCCCCTCAAACTGGATATACGGCTTGCTGCCAAACTTGTTGCCAAAAGTTTGCTACTATTGACGAAGTCATGGGAAACTGTAATTTTTAGGACATTTGGTTAGAGGACTCGAGATTCAAAGACTGGCTTAGGCTAGTTGACAACAGCCAAGAGGCTTATTGCCACGTCTGTAAAAAGACAATAAATGTCTATGTACTAGCCAGCAAACAAGAATGTGCGGACGTAGTCAGAGGTGGAAGAGTCGACTGCCTGGCTCAGTGGGTTGACTAAAGAATAGAGGTTAAACATAGGCCTGACAGTGTTGCTTTGTTTAGGCTATAAGATAAGGTTTAGGCTATAGGCTAAGATTTAAAATTGTCTACCCTCAGTAAATGTCATGTTAAGGTTAGTTTAACAGGTGTGACCTTTAACATTATTCAAAGCTTGCTCAGGAGCTATAGGCCCTAGGCTTACTCCCTTGATGTAGTATGTGATGAGATCAAAGTCCCAATAGACTTGCTTAAAATTAGTTGAATATAACAACCTGTGTAGGTTTTTATAGGCTGTATTGTAATATGCTATCAATATATTATAATATAATATATTTTAAGTCAATTTATCAATTAGTTTCCACAAAATTCCCCAGAAGTCATCATTTAAGGGGTTATTTTTCAAAATTTTCGTCACAGGGAGCATGCAGGCCCAAAAGTATTTTATCACATGGGGCCCACATTCTCCAGCAGCACCCAATCAATAATTAGTATTTTTGTAAAATGTGACCACCTATTTTTGAATGTGATACCTTGACTGGTAAAGTATATGAGGCAGTGTATGGTCGTGGGCCTATTTGGAAGAAAGTCCAGTAAACCTTTTCTGATTTTCATTTGTCATTTTGTCTTGATTGAGATAGAATGATGAGAAGTGAGAGAAAGAGTGTAGTGCTGGAGAAGTGGTGTGTGCTCTTCCTACACATAACAATGAAATAACTTTTTATCTTGGGTTAGGATTAAATAACAAATAATTGTGTATGGGCCAGTGTTTTTATTGAAGCAAAAAAGGTCAGAAAGTTTCTCAGAAAGTTAAGTAACAAAATGACAGTAATCCGTTACTTTATAATTAGTTACCCCCAACACTGAATTTTGAAAGGTTGCCGCTAGTTGCAGCTCGAAGTCGTGTTGGTATTAAAAAATATTGCGAAGGTATTAAAAGGTATTAAATTCAATTTAAGAATTTCTGTATATACCCTGAATACAGATTTCCATAGATACAGGACCTCAGCATCCTGAAATACAGACTCCCATAGATACAGGACCACACCATCCTGAAATATTGACTCCCATAGATACAGGACCACACCATCCTGAAATACAGACTCGCATAGATACAGGACCTCACCATCCTGAAATACAGACTCCCATAGATACAGGACCTCACCATCCTGAAATACAGACTCTCATAGATACAGGACCTCACCATCCTGCAACAGCACCTTCTATTACCGGTATATTGTATTCAGTAAGATGAAACTGATTTTTTTTAAGTCTTTAAAGGCTAAGACACTTGCTCTGGTCCTGGTTTATACTTAAAGATGCATGATGTGTAAAACATATTTCACTGTGTGGGCATTACCTGATATTATTCATTTCTTGTGTAACTACACTGTACTAAAAACACTTGGTTTAAAGCCAGGTAAACATTTTTCCAGTAGGTCCATTGTAGAGCAGAGGTGCTTTGCTCTCTTTGTTGTCAGTAGTGTTTTGAAGGTGACCTGAGATCTCCTGTGGAACTCCTCTTTTGTGCTGTGCAGTTGCTGAGGAAGCGCCACATCGGCAACGACATTGTGACCATCGTGTTCCAGGAGCCCGGCGCCAAGGCCTTCAGCCCCAAGAACATTCGCTCGCACTTCCAGCACGTGTTTGTGGTGGTGCGTGCACACAACCCCTGCTCTGACGGCAGCACCTGTTACAGGTGAGACTGCCACTCAACACAAGGCCTGTTGCTGGGAGACTTGTTCTGCTTTGGCCACTTTGACCCTCCAAATAGAAAACTGCTGCTGTTGATGCATGGAACGAAGTATTTGTGTCTGAACACACACACACACACACACACACACACACACACACACACACACACACACACACACACACACACACACACACACACACACATACACACATACACACACACACACACACACACATACACATACACATACACACACACGCGCACAGGCACACACACAGACACGCTGCCTCTCTCCTGCCTTGCTTTGGGGTTTTTGAGGCCACTCTGAACAGTGTCGGGGTTAATTATCTCAATGTTTTGGTATTTTAGTGGCTTAACACCATCTGTGTTTAGTGGCCTGAAGGGATCAACGCTGTCAGATGCTGTTAACAGCGGCCAACATCAGGAACAGTCCTCACGGCCATCTTCTCTCGGTTTATTTAATTGTGTTTGTCTGTCGGTCTCTCTCTCTTTCTTTCTTTCTTTCTTTCTTTCTTTCTTTCTTTCTTTCTCTCTCTCTTTCTTTCTCTCTCTCGCTTGCTCGCTCACTCGCTCAATCTCCAGAGTCTGCGGTGACACGTGTGTCTCCGTGGTGACCCAGTCCTCACGCTGTGATGATGCTCAGAGACGTGTTCTACTTCTCACTCCGTTTCGCTGGCTAGAACATCGCTCATGACTCAAAACCACATTCGGTCTAAAAACGTCCCAAACTGAATGGGTCGGTGTTGGAGCCGGGGATGGGGGTGAAGGTGGGTGTGGGGCGGGGGGTGTACAGTATGTGGTGACGGAAGTAACAGCCATCACTTCCTCCTTCTCTCTATTTCTCTCCTTTTTTTCCTCTCTCTCTCTCTCGCTCACGCACTCTCGTCACGTCATGTTGTTGCCGTGCCTGGCTTGGCATAATGGAGTCTGTAATTGCTGATGGGTCTTCATTGCGCGCCTCTTTTAATTGTCCCCCAGTGGGGCGGCCCCTCCAGAAAGGAGAGGGGCGGGGGTGCCGGAATTTGGTGCCGTCAAGAACGGCTCGACACACACTGAACCACCCGGAGAACATCCTGAAATAGAACACCACCCCCCACCCCCTCCTGTGTCTGGGTGAGATATTCCCCTAACCAGTACTGGTGCTCCATGACTGTAAACGTCTGGTATAGATGACTGAGGTACCTTAAACCTCCAGGGTATCACTCTGTCTCAGCCCAGAGACAGTAAAGCCATGACTGTGTTATCTTTTAGGGACATTACAATCCAACTTTATTTCAAAGAGTGCCGTGTCTACATCCCAAGGGGTGGATAGCAAAGTTAGATGGAGCGGCAGTTGGAACTTTTTTTGTGTGAGTACCGCTACCACTTCAGCATCACAGTTCCGGCATTAGGCGAGCAGTCTGCTCCAGCAGTTCAGGAAAGCAGTTGCTGCAGCGAAAACCAGTCAGTGACAAAGCCACTGACCTCAGTGGTTAAGGCACTGGTGCATCAGAGATTAGTAATTAGTAATCTCTGATGCAATAGTAATTCATGCATTCATTAAAACTAAGGATGCACAATATTATCAGTACAACATTGTATCGGCAGATAACAGTCTAAGAATTGTATTATCGCATCACCAGATATGATCATTTCTGCGGATATTTGGCAGATAAATTGGCAAGATTATTATTGACACACCTACCGGGTTTTAGAGGAAGCATCATACACATCTGTTCAAAGAGGATGAGCTCTGCAATTTTATTTGAAAATGTCATGTCATATGTCAAATTGCATATTTGACATCTACACCATGCTGTAGTGATTTCCTTATTTTTAATTTATCAAATCATACATCTAGGGTATAATAAATGAGACTGTAAAGTTTTATTCCTGGATATCAGCATCTCTAATTTAGTTAAATTGAGCTGAATTGAGAAAAGGTTTTTGTCAATCTGCTTTTAGTGCAGAAGTTGTTTATTGTGCTCAGTACTCTGAGCTGCTGAGCTTCTGCACGCTGACATGGTGTTTTATAGCGGCGTGCGCTCTTTCAGTGTTACACTCGCAGGGTTTAGGAGCTGTGGAGTCATTTGGGGGAGGGGGGGGGGTGTGAACCTCTTCCCCTGTCTGTGTTTAATTTGTGATAATCACCTGCTAATTCCCAGGCTTCACACAGGATGCGTTTTATACGTTCTGTCAGGTGCTAAACATTGCACAAAGCAAAGGGGTTTTTTTTTTAAACATGAATATTTTTCCTTTTCTTTCTTTGCTAAGCACAACCCAGAAGTTGCACATGATGTCATTGACAGGAAAAACAAAAACAGAGGACCCTTCTTGTCTTTTCTCTCCATCACTCTCTTTCTCTCTCTCTCTGTGCTTTCTCTCTATCTGTCTTTCCATACCTCTCTCCATCACTCTCTTTCTCTCTCTGTGCTTTCTCTCTATCTGTCTTTCCATACCTCTCTCCATCACTCTCTTTCTGTGCTTTCTCTTTCTTTGCTTCCTCTCTTTATCTCTGCCTTTCTAGACCTCCCTCACTATCTCTCTCTCTATCTTTCTCTTTCTAGACCTCTCTCACTATCTCTCCATCTTTCTCTTTCTATACCTCTCTCGCTATCTCTCTCTCTCTCCATTTTTCTCTTTCTATACCTCTCTTGCTATTATACCTATCTTGCTAATATACCTCTATTGCTATCTCTCTCTCTCTCTCTCTCTCTCTTTCTCATGTGGGCTGCATCAGGGCTGTGGGTAGAGGAAGCCTCCCACGCAGTGTACATTTATATCCCGCGCAGGGCACACATTCTCCCGCTCGCCTCTCCACTTAACCCCCGGTGTTTAGGAAGGAGACAATGTAAAGTCCCCCCCACCCCCCACCACCTCTATGACTCACTGGCCTCTTGGAGCCGTGGAGCCGTACAGAACAGCCGGGTCGCCGTTAGACGCTCATCCAATGCGTCACATTTTTGCGATTTATTTTTTTAACCTGGCTTTGAGACGTACAGTAGTTCCTGAAGAGCTGTAGATGGTGGTTGAACTCTTCTCTCTCGACAGATCGAGGTGGTTAGTGGTGGGCCGGAGAATGGATCACCAGAGATATAGAGAGATAGAGAGAGAGATAAAGATAGAGAAAGCAAGAGGGAACTGCTACGTGTTGTTTCTCCCTCTCAGTTTAATTTCCAGTGAGGTTGTCATGTCTTGTTTTGACAAATGATAAACACTCTTCCCCGACGTCGTAAATCGTAAAAAAACTGCAAATGACATGCTGCATCCAACACTGGCAAGAACACAACCACTTCAGCAGCCGTTTCTCATGCTTCACTGCCAGCAGCCAACCCCTGGGCTGCACATGCCAGCTACCTACTCCTCCTCATCCTCTTCTTTAGCATCCTCTTCAAAACTGTGTGTGTGTGTGTGTGTGTGTGTGTGTGTGTGTGTGTGTGTGTGTGTGCGCGTGTGTACAATGTGTGTGTTCAACAGTGGGCTTTGGGCGATGGTTTGCAGTCAGTGGTCAGACTGACACATACACACACATACATATATACATACATACACACATACACACACATATATATACACACACACATACACACACATGTGTTCTTGTCACGTGTTGCTTTTAAGAGTAGGAGAAAGCGCTTCATCAACTTTACTCAAGACACTGAGGGGAAGTCAAAAGGATAAGCACACTTGGGCCTGTCTCTGCTCTTCCTTCCCCTCCCTCTACCTTTCTACCACTCTTCTTTTCTTCTCCTTCTCTCACTCTCTATGCGCGTTTGTTTGGGGTGTGTGTGTGTTGGGCAGTGGGGGTGGTCGCTGAGAGATCTGGGCCTTGTCCCTCCCTGCACCTCGCCAAAGCACTGGCGTTCCACACATTCCACAGCGTCCAGGAAGCCTCACATGTCCATTCCACAGGCACCCGCGGAGGACAGGAAATAGAACATGAGGGAGAGAGAGAGATTAGAAGGGAGATGGTGGAGCAAGTGACATAAGAAGGAGGATGGAGAGAGAAAGAAAGTTGCAGAGACATAAAGAGGGAGAGATCGAGAAAGAGGGAGAGATAGAGAAAGATTTTCAAAATCATACTTTATTCCAGTTTTACACAGCCAAAGCAGGTCAATCAGTCAATATTTGCCATTAAAAAAGTTTAAAAAAAGTAATAATAAAAACAGTTTCACACAGCAAATTATAAAAGATGGCTAAAAAGTGCTTGTTTGGTACACCACACATCCTCAAAGGTTCCAGATCTTGCATTAACTCATAAAACCGGAAATCAACCAAAACTCTTTAACCAGGGCACATGGAGAAAGAGGGAGAGAACTGAGCTGAGGCAAAATGCAGTAAGCTGAAT